>NW_028152136.1:250037-255037 GCF_964638095.1 Poromitra crassiceps
TTACTTAGAGGATTTCAGTAATATTATACCAGTTACTTTGTCAAGTAACTCAAGTTACAAATTGAGTGACATTTGATTAAATCAAAGCACACATTTCAAAAAGATACAATCATTTCCTAATCAAACTCTGTGTTTTTATGCAAATAACCACTACAGATGACAGTAAGAAAGGAAAATAATAACATTTAGAATTTTGGATTGTTTACACTGATTTTTCGGGATGGTTCCCGGGGCGGCGATGTCATTCTCCTGCTGTTGTTGTTTTGGTGAAAGTAATGCAAAAGTAGTGTAATAAGTAACGAGTTACTCTACACAGACAGTAATATTGTAAAGTAACTTATTACTTTCAAATGAAAGTAACTAGCAATATGTAGTATATTACATTTTGAAAGTAATTTGCCCAACACTGCTCTGCATAGGTCATTATGGTGAAAGTTATTGATGGCATCTAATATTCATTGAGTATGCTGTTTCTCTGACCACCCACTGTGCTGTGAGAAGGTAACAACTGTCACCAAGGCAGGGCTTACAAGCCTCAGGGCAGTTAAACCCCACTAAGGTAAGCATTCTCTGGCCAGTTTCACCTCCCCCAACCCCCACACAGTCTGTCTGCACATGGCAAAGTAAAGACATGTTCGCTAGAAACCAATGCGCTTCTATTGCTCCCCCTTTATCAGCCATCCCCATCTTTATTTTGTCATAATAATGTTAGCCTGGCCGAGGGCTGGGCGATAAAACGATAGCAATATATATTGCGAGATATATATTGCAATATATCGCAATATCTATATAGAGCCGGTCGATAGACTGCATGAAAAAAACAACGCCGTGGCCATGGTCCGTGGCACATAAACAGCCTATCATGTCCTTTGTTAATACAGCGTGCTACGAGTGACACGGAGACAGCCAATCATTTACAGACAAACCCCGAGCGTGCACCCGCCCCCAGCTCATAAGCAGCCAATCATATCCCTCGACAATGGGGCAGTGCTAGTGACACGAACTGGCGTCACCCCGGCACCAAACCACCACACACACACGTGAAACGACAACACAAGAAGCAGAAAATAATATGTTGCGGAGGGAGAAGATGTTGATGAAATTGTCAATAAAAGGGACGCAGAATTAGCAGAACCCCGTTTGTACGTTACAAAGAATTCAACGCGAGTGAGTTTCAATTCATGTTCACGTAGATTGACAGCGCGTTAAAGCTCCGCAGTCTTGTGCGACCGGGACATTAACTGTAGGCCTACTGTTATATGCCGTCATTCACAAATGCGGACAATCTCCAACGTTACAGCCATTTACACCTGGCGCTAACATGTGTTTTCTGTGATCAGATTGCAATCAGATTGTGTTTTATCACTTGAAATGCCAGGTGTAAACACCCCCCAAAACGCATTGAAGAAGGATTGCAATCTGATCGGCCAAACCACCTCCGGAGGTGGTCAGGGATGCATTGTGTACACATTGAACACAAGTGTAAATGCAATGTGTCCTCTCAATCTGGATACAGCAACTTTATGCGGATTGAGAGGAGACCCATTTCTGCATTCAGATTGCAATCTGATCACAGAAAACGCATGTTACCGCCAGGTGTAAATGGCCTCTTTGTAACGAATGCGGGGCAGATCATTCACTGAATCGCCTAACGTTGAACAACGCCGAAACACACGTTACCAAACGTTTTTTGTTTGAGAAGGCTGGCAACGCTAGGCTATGTCATCAAAATAAAACGTCACGATGCTTCCCCTGAGCCTGACCCGGGCGATACGTGAAGTGTACCCTTTCAGACATGAGGCATGTTGCTTTCATACGTGTGGAGCACCTCCGGGTGTAAAGTAGAGAGGGGGCGGGGGTGGTGGAGGAGCACCTCCGGGTGTAAAGTAGAGAGGGGGCGGGGGTGGGGGAGGAGCACCTCCGGGTGTAAAGTAGAGAGGGGGCGGGGGTGGGGGAGGAGCACCTCCGGGTGTAAAGTAGAGAGGGGGCGGGGGTGGGGGAGGAGCACCTCCGGGTGTAAAGTAGAGAGGGGGCGCGGGTGGGGGAGGAGCACCTCCGGGTGTAAAGTAGAGAGGGGGCGCGGGTGGGGGTGAATTTGGGCATGACCACACAATGGGGAGTTGTGAAAACTGACCACACAGCTGTACTTCACTGTCTGAGCATAGCCTTAAGTGAATCACATTGACATTCAACAAACTATCATGACATGCAGTCTGAAAACAAGTTGCTAAAAATACATATTGGGCGATAACTGCCTAACGTTCGCGGCATATAATCGTTTCCGCATAACATTAGTAATTAATTCAAAGAACCCTATAACCGACGCCCAGATGCATCGATTTCCTCGAGTCTCAAGCGCTACAAAGAAAACAGGTCTTTGCTATGTTCAGGCCTAAAACGCATCAATCCTACTAGAATTATACAGAATACAGGAAGCTAGACGTTTGTACCTTCAAAATAAAATCAACGTTGTATTACTTAGTAACAAAAAATCTGAAGCGTCGACTCACTACGGGTTCAAATTGACTTTTCGAAGGGAGCAGATATTCTTCCAGTTTATCTCTGTTCTGTATCTTTCGGATCACACACACAAAACATTACACGTGCATTTACTTTATTTAATTGCCATTATTGCGAAGGTTATACCCGGAAGTTTCCGTTTTATACTGCCTGACTTGACGCTACTTGGAATTTGCGGTTCTGCACGTGAATCTTCACAAACGCTGTGTAAACGTTAAATCAAAGGCATGAACGCAACCAGATCCAGATACCCTACCTAGCGATGTCCAACACTGGGAAGCGGGACGACCCTCGCGTCCAAAAATGCTCTCCCCCGCCTCATCCCACTCACTGAGCTGGCTACTTCACGGAGCTCTGGAGGGGAAGGGGGACCAATCCACCCCTGATACCAGGGTAGGAGGTTGTCTTATAGCCGGAGAGTAGGAGGGCCGCGGGAGCGCGCATAGCTCACCAAAATGTGTTCATACATACACCGCCACCCGGGGCGCCTCTAGATAACTCCCGTGTTCCGAGGCATGTCTGAAAGCGGCTTATGACCGTGTTAGCATTACAATTATTACCCGTGTGCCTTGAAAATAAGGTGGTTCAAAAAATAAACTGGTTAAATGCAAACCTCCTTTTCTTCTGATGTTTTCTTATTAATAAAAATGGGTCATTAAAAATTATCAATAATTATTGATATCGACTGACATGAAATATTTTATATCGCTTTTTGGCTATATCACCCAGCCCTAACCTGGCCAATACTTTTCACCATCTGTCATGTCAATGCATTTGTTTAGCTAATCGCCAAGACTGAAACTCAGGAAACCGTCAATTCTCTTTGGATATGAATCAGTGAGATGTCGCATCGGATTTACTTTGATATTAATTATTCCATAACCGTAAAACAAATACTGCTCCTCTTAAGCCAACCGTGACCCCATGTGTCAATAATTAATACCAATGACACTGTGCCTCACCATAGCTATGAAAATGATAAATCAGAGTGAAATCCCACGACATTTGGAGTAGAGCCAGTGCACAGGGCTGAGATATCCTTTCCAAAAACCATAAATATTCTATCCGTTTAAACATCTCCTCCTCCAAAGACTTGAAACGAAGGGTTCCCTCTTCACCCTCAGGTTAACCGAAGCACTTAGCTTAGCTCTCCACTTCCTGGGGGAAGAGCTGTGTAATGAATGGCAAAGCAGGCCACATTTCTATCCAGGCCATCTTTATTGATCCTCAAAACCCCTTTCACAAAGAACCATCCCCCCCATCTTGACCACAAAAAAGGGGACAATATAAACAACCAATAAATAAGAATCTGTGCGATTAAGGCGGTTCTACATCTCCAATAGAACACAACAGTGTGGACATGTCTGGAGTTATACAGCTTCATACAGTACAAGCAGTAGATTTTGGAGAACATCACATCTAAAAAAGGCAGCACTTTTCCAAAAGTGAACCGTTTAAAATTTTGGATGAGATTCCCATTCAAATGGATGACGTAACATTGTACTTCTTGTCTCGTCTCAGTTTGGTGATAGAAAACCTCGAGCTCTTCTTAGATAACCTTGTCATCCTTAGCTTATTCTTTTATATACCGGGCCAAAATGGAACGGGGAAAAAAAATCATAAAGGGAGAGACCTCAATTTTAAAATCCCCCTCCCGCGGGGGCAAAAAAAAATCCTCCAAACCACTTTAATTCTCAAAATGGAGAATCTCTTTTGGTGGTTGTTTTCTATATCAATTCATTAATTCAGAGCCAGCGCAATAAATAAATACACCTTTTACTGGTAAACTGCCATGGAGTCCAGGTTTCGGAGGCTACACAGTGTCATAGCATTGTTCAGAGCGGCCTCTGAGAATTTCAGCATTTACTTTATTACATTCATGTCCAGGAAACGGGAGAGGTGGAACCCGGGCCTTAAGCCAACCACCCTCTGGCCACTAGCACATGCGAGACTCGAGCGATGTGCGTTTGGCGCTGGCTATCCAGAGTTAGCGTCTGTCCTGCGCACCCTGCGCTGCAACGCAACTCGGCTTAGTTGTCCTGGAAGGTGCCCGCAAAAATAAAAAGTGAAGAGCTGTCCTATCCCGGACAATTCTCGCTCCTTTCTCCGTCCCGTGCCCCCCTTCTCCTCAAAGAGTCCCTCGATCCGTTTCCTCTCAGCAGCTAACGGTGCTGGGCTGCTGTTTGCTGACAAAGTCCGAGATGAAGTCAAACTCGTTCTGGCCCAGGAACAGTTCGGGCAGCTCCTGGACCCGGTCCAGGCCCAACTCCATGACCAGCGAGGTCAGCACCTCCTCGTCGATCATGTCCGCGTCCATGCCGTTCAGGGCCAGCGCCGGGCCCGCCATGTGCTGCATGCTGGCCAGCTGCGCCGGGTTCATGCGGTACTGGGCCGCGGGGCCCATGTGGCCCCCGCCCATCGGCCCCAGCGGGTGCCCGTGGTACTGGGTGTTGAGTTTCTGCAGCTGCATGCTCGCCATG
>NW_028152136.1:262537-277843 GCF_964638095.1 Poromitra crassiceps
CAGTTATAAAGGAATGCAGGATTAGTCTCCTACACCTCATTTCCCTCTCTTGCATAATGACAGTCAATTGTGCTGAGAAAACGGAGCAGTTGGTCAGTTAGACAGACAGTAAGACACTGAAGGTCATAGGGGGGAAATAATAATTTAAACCCCCAGGTTTTCTGCAATTCTGTGATTAAAGAATCATTTTGCCGCCGTGAATAAGGGTTTATTAAATCTAGGTCACCTATGTAGTAGAAATGTGCAATTCTTTTTTAAATCGCTGCCCTATGACCAGAGAAAATTGAGAAAACTCTCCAGAGTCACTGACTCAAGTGATATGTCCACAGCACAAAGAACAAACCTTTAAACCCACGGCGCCACTCCCCCTACGCCCCCCCCCCCACCACCACCCATACCCCCTTAGCCACTCCCCCTGCCCACCCCTCCAATCCCGCCTCTCTACCACCTTCCTATCCCTATGGCCCCTCCCCCCGCAGTTGGCACATGGGTGGGCATTTGGTGACAATGCCTGAGCCCAAATGGAGTTTTATGCCCCGCCTCCCCCCAAACGGACCGAGTTCACTCATTAATGTTTAACTGCTTGAGTGTCACTGTTAGACGTCCCGTAGTTCAGTTCAGATAGCGCTGTTACATTGCAGTGCTGAGATTTCCCAGTGTCAGTGAACATGTCGTCAGCTGATTCGCTGTGAAGCCTGTCTGTCATGTCAGCTGTGCCTATGACAGAGAGCCGTGGCAGATAGCGCACCTGTGAGGGGCGGGGAGTAGGGGGGAGGCGTTACTGTCCGCCAACAGCTAGAAGTGGCGTTAGTCTCAATTCAAAAAATATATACACATTTGCTGTAAAATTGACATATTTCTTATAAAAAAACCACACACAATTTCCACCAGTGTGACTGCCTAGCAAACGTGACTTTCCAAGATGTAGTGGACTTTGTGAAAGGCGATCAGGTGGGTGAGACTTGAGAGCCATGTTGCTGCTCAAAGTTCACCAAACTACTGAAACTCGCACTGACTCTCCCTGTATAGTAGTCTATGTATGGTAACAAGCTGCCCGCTTCAGAAAGCTCATTTTCACTCTCACATACTGGATCTATGGTGGAACGGGCAAAGCAAGACTGAACCATGTGAACTGTCACATTGTTAGCCTAGGTAAACCCAGCCCCCACGTGACCTGCTCTCTCAGTTCCTAGTGACTGAGAACAGGTCTGAGAGCAGGTCACGTGGGGGATGGGTTTACCCAGGCTATCACATTGTATCACGAATGTCCCAGTGGCTCCCCTGATAGAGCGCGTACCACAAAGGCTTAAGTCCAATTTATGCTTTGTCTACCGACACTTTTGAAACGGTCGCTGAGAGAAATGAGGACTTGAGTCGACACTTTCAAGTGTCGGTGAGCAGCAGTGTCTGCTACCTGGTGAAATGTCTAGTGTCTCTGACTACGTCATAGTATCGCGCAAGTCTGATTGGCTATATAGACGGCACGCGCTTGACTTCCTTGTTTTGGTTTTCACTCGATTGAAATGAATGAACAACTTGCGGCCCGCGGGCCGCAAGTTGTATCTATATATGGGATGTATCTATAGCATGGGACGAGAGTGTTTTTGTAATAAGTCCATAGAGCAGGTTATGGTGAATAGTGATACTGCCCATTACAGACCCACATTTTATCATCCTTGAAGGCACCACCAACTCCAAATGACATAAAATACATAATTTGGAGGATTTTTTGCTGGCAAATGAATGCGGGAGCTCTCTGTGTAGGCAAGATAAAGGGAATTCAACATTGTTCATTTGCATAGGCTATACTACCCACATTGTGCTGATACAACGCTGATTGAAAGTCGGCGAAGTGGCCCTTTAAGTTGTGTTTGTTTTTGAAAACAGGTTGCTTCACTGAATGGGATGTTCTACTGGGATAAAAGCTAATCACACATACAATTGTAGAAACTATTTCTTGTGCCTTCTAGACGTCACTCAAAGACAGCTGTGCCTTTTATCCTGTTGTCACATGCAGTCTGGCTTTTCACCACCTACAGAGCAACCAAGGCAAAAGGGACATTTTCTTCAGTAGAGACAGTGCCGTTTGATAGGTTATATAACTTGTTATTTCAGTATTTGATGGCAGGTTTTCCTCTTTATAGCATAGTATGCTTGGCGCGTACAGTACATCTGTTTTGGAGCTGCAGTCGAGGTTTTTTGAGGGTGAAGAAAGAAACTGAAGTCTACCATAATTCATCATAAGTGATCAATATCAATTTTGCACCTTTGATTTACTTACATGCAGTGAATTGCACAACGTATCATTTTTACATCGATAAATCATTACCGCATTAATTAAACTACTGAGGCCAGCTTCTACCGGCCTCTCGACACTATTAAGCTACATTGTGTCCTGTTGTTTTGTCGAAAATCTGCTACACTGTTTTACAGCACAAGGAAGCCCTCCCACACAAAACAAGAATCCTCACATCAGACACTAGCTTGTATCTCAATACCTCTACTTGAACGTGTAAACCACTACTAATTTGTAATTACATTGTATTTATTTATTACCCGCGAGAGGCCTTTTAGGAGGGCTATTCAAGCCGCTAGTGGAGACTGCAGTGCCACCAAGTCCTGGTACTGCATGGTATCCACCAAGATACCATCACCTCGGAATGAGATGTTTGGAGCGGGGGAGTCTGGTGAGACGAGGGAGGAGCCCGGCCGGGTGGCAACCCACAGAGCCCGGTCCCTCTACGTACCAGAGCCCTCCCCCCCCGGTCCCGGCAGAGTAGTTCCGGAGCAGCGGATTGAGTGGCCCTGACCACGTGACCACCTTCGACTCCCCCCTATAGGGCTGACCGTGGGTAGCTACTGGGACGTAAGTTGGGGCTTGGCCAGCCCCGGCTGGGTCACCTGGGCGAGGGTGTATGATGTTGCGAGACCCAAAACATCCTATGACCCCAGGGTACATCACTGAGGATACGTCCCACTTATGCATCCATGCGATGTTTTTTCTTTATTTATATGTATTTATTTGATTATTTAATTATTTTTTTATTTTTTTATTTTTTTATTTTTTTTATTTTTTTACTTAGACATATAATCTACATTATAAACATTAGTGTGCACAGCATATGAAAAGCAACATAAATGTGGGAAATAGCATGGGAAATAGCATGGGCATAGCTTGCATCTCAATACCTCTAGTTGAAAGCGAAAACCACTACTAACTTGTAATTACATTGTATTTATTTATTTATTTATTTATTTATTTATTTATTTAGCCATATCATGTAATAA
The DNA here is from genome assembly GCF_964638095.1 of Poromitra crassiceps. NCBI lineage: Eukaryota > Metazoa > Chordata > Actinopteri > Beryciformes > Melamphaidae > Poromitra > Poromitra crassiceps. The sequence continues at coordinate 265,826 of NW_028152136.1, forward strand.
CACATTTATTACAACATTAGTGTGCACAGCATTATAAAAAAGCAACATACAGCGACAAACAATATGTAGTCTCAACGCCAGACCCATGAGAGTTCTTACGCTGATGATACACTACGTTACTGCATGCTGCAGAGCTCTCTCTGGGTCTGGGACGCTTCCCCCAAGCCGGCTGGTGATGGGAGGGAACCGTTCACTTGGCCAGTCATATGCCAGTGGTGGCTTCAGTCCTCCACAATCAGTAACGACTTTGCGATCAGACGACACGGGAGGCGCAGCCCATTTTTCGACCCGCTCTCTCATCGGTGCTACGACCTGTCACTCATTCAATTTCAACCCGCCTTCAAAAACCAGCAGTGGCTGTGAACTGACACGGACTTATTTATGTAGTATGCCGAGCGCAGCGATTCAACGTAATATTTGAATCTGGGGAGAGACTAAACAATATGTTGTGCTTCAATCTGTGTGAGTATCATAGTGGTTGGATGTACTCTGTGCAGTAATGCCAGTTTCTGTTTGCCAGGCTAAGAGGGGCGAGTTCTCCTATGTTTACAGTAGCAGAAGATGAGGGCGTGTCCTCACGGGCAGCTATGCCCCTCTGCAGCGTGAGCTAATCAGTTGCCGGTGGAAACTGATCTCCTTGCACCCAAGTCATCTTGAATCTGTTCCTCCATCTCTCTCTCTGTGGCTAATAGCTGCTGATCTAGGACCAGCTGACTCAGTGTTAATCCCTGCCCACGCTCTCTCTGTTCTGTAATGAGTGGTAGCATCATAGAGCCGTATGTCTGATAGGGAGCTGTGGACCTGTATAGTGTTGGACTCGCCATATGGCTGAGTGCTCAGGAAAAGCTCCCCCATGCTGCTAAATGAATGGGCTCCCCTTGTGTCAATGGATTGGCTAGTAGGGGTGGGGGGAAAAATCAATACACCATAGTATTGCGATAATTTGCCTGACGATATTGTATCGATATTTGGACGGCAAGTATCGATATAAAATATATATATATATATATATATATATATATTTTTTTTTTGCAGGCCACCGGGCATCTGCCCGAAGCGCCCGATGTTGCAGTCCGCGCCTGCAGTGGCGTATTGAGTCCAGAGAAGCTTAATGTAGCCTACATTTTGGGCAAAAACAAAACAAAACAAAAAAACACTGCATGTTTTACTTCCGGTGAGGTCAAGGAAAAGGTAGGAAAAGGAGTTAGACAATATATCGAAATATCGCAATATTCAATATATCGCAATATTCAATATATCGCAATATCGGCGATATCGCAATATCGCAATACTATCGTATCGTGACTCAAGTATTGTTTTAGTATCGTATCGTGGGCATCTGGTGATTCCCACCCCTAGAAACCAGGTCATGCTTCATATACAATGTGTTGGCTCATCAGTCAAATTCACGTTCAAATGTGCAGTACCAAAGCAGTGCAGTACATCAGTTACAGATTGACATTTTCACATTAAAATCCCTAAAATCACTGTGTATGTGCTTGCACATACTGCCTGGACATCAACTGACCACCTGTAACAAGGCACACATGAGATCTATATGGCACTCCTTTGCTCTCATTATTTTTTAATTTAAAAATTTAAAATGTAAACTTTTTCCACTGGAGTCACCCTGGATAAGAGCGATTCGCTAAATGCCTGAAATGTCAAATGTAAAAGTAAACTAAATGCAAATTCAGAAATACTGCATTTCCCAGACACTGGCCCGCTCTCTGAATCTGAATTAGAACGTGTATGAGTGGGTCAGTTTTGCTCACTTTGATCCTATTCCATTATAATGGCCAAACATACCAACAGTGTTGGGCAAGCTACTTTCAAAATGTAATTTACTACATATTACTAGTTACTAGTATAATATTACTGACATCCTATAAGTAATAAGTTATATTACTGAGTGACTGCTAAAAGTAATATATTACATGTAATGTGTTACTTTTGTAATGAGTTACCCCCAACACTGCATACCAATGTCAACAGCAGTATTCAACAGGACACGACGTGTGTCCTCCTACTATACCCATTTCCCCCAGAGTGGTGAAACCAAAAGTCAATGTGGGTCGTTGTTGTCAGTTGCAGTTCTGCCTCTCTCTCTCTCTCTCTCTCTCTCTCTCTCTCTCTCTGTCTTGCTGTGGGGGAGGGTTGTTATTGTTCTGGTAAATGAGAGTCTCTCTATAAATACACCCAACGCTTCCTTCTCTCCATCTCAACCACCAATCAACAGTCCCGGTTCAGTCGCACGGCTCATAGAGGGCAATAAGCCTGAGTCAAGGCTAGCGGGGGAGGGAGGGAGGGAGGGAGAGTGGGGGAGGGTCTGACTCAAACTGTTGTGAAGAAGCGGGTGAGGGAATTTGGAGGGGGAGGAGGGGGGAGGAGGAGGGGGAAAACCTGGTAACTGCCACTCATGGCCCTCGGGCCAAAAGGGGGGTTGGGGGGGCTGGAGTGAAAGTAGTGATTGGGGGGAGGGAGGTGGTCTGGACCGCTCCAAATTAAAACAGCTTTCCAACAGCTTTTTGGAATGGTTCCCTGTGAAGTTAACGGAACGGCCATTGTTTTTTAACACTGGCCCAAGACTTCTCTCTTCTATGAATGTTTGGTCAGTCACTGTGTTTTTGCGACAGTTATACGATCACACTTGACTGGCGTGTTTTTTAATTCCCTCTGTTCTTCGTTCGGGTCACTTGAACAGACCAATTAGGACTCATCTCTATATCAGAATCAGAATCAGAATCAGAATCACTTTTATTGCCACAGTATGCAAGTTACATACGAAGAATTTGTCTTAGCAATGTATGCAGCGTAGCGGTCACATCGATATACAGAGATAAGATATATACAAATAGTGTAGTAGCCGTACTGTACCGCACGGTAGTAGATGCTACCATTATGTATGACTAATGTTCAATAGTATGTTTAATTAGGTATACACTATTTGCACCTAACAGAATGTTATTATGTTTAATTATGTTTAAAGTATGTTCATGCCATTTTGCACTATGGGCAGTGAATACGCCACTGTCTGTGGCGTGTCTTACTGCTTTATTGATTGTTGCCTCTTGTTTTTAGGGGTCCAAGCACGAAGTGCGTGGATCCCTATTGTATCTGTTCCGTTTATTATTATTTTTCTTATTCTCCGCTAAAACAGTATGCACGGCAAAAACTGTAAGGGCTACAGTAGCCAGACTTTGCACATAGGTTGGAAATGTGCCCCACTACTCAGAGACAAAAAATTAGCCATATTGACCAGATGGTGGCGCTATAACAGACCATTTCACGTATTGGACCATAACTGCTGAACCGTGAGGCGTAGAATCAAAATTCCACATCTGCTGGATTCCCTGGATCAATACGCATCTATCCATATAGACCACGCCCATTTAAGTCTGCTAGATTTTCCGCCATCTTGGACTTTCTCAAAAAAAAAAAAAACGAACTCGTCCTAGGCCATCTGCCCGAATGAGCGCAAACTTTTTGTGTGTCATCTCTGGACTTCCCTGATTAAAAATCTTAGAAAGAATTTGGATACGTGAAACCGTCTTGAAATGATAAATGTTTAAACTTTTGTGTATTTACTTTTGTTCTTTTCCTGCCCTAAAAGTGTGTGGATCTCAGAAACCATACACCCCCCATCACCCAAACTTTCCACACAGGTTCACGACATCACCCACTACTCAGAGTAAAAAAATTACACCAATCCACCAGATGGTGGCGCTATAACAGCCAACCACCACTACTACTGCCGCTGCTGCTACTACTACTACTACTATTCTTAGTACTTCTGCTGCTACTATTGCTACCACTCCCACTACTACCAACACTACTACTACTACTATTACTACTACTGCTACTACTACTACTACTAGTACTGCTTGGAAACCGTCAGGTCACCGGATCTACACACACACACACACACACACACACACACACACACACACACACGCACACGCGCACACACACACACGTACACACACGCACACACATATACACCACACCTGCACCTAATTCTGGACTGATCACCACACACCTGCACTTAAGACGCTAATCAGCCTCTACACTCAGTGTGTGTCCGTTACTGCAGTAGAGGCTGTGTTGGTGTTTCAGTCTGGTGTTTATCCTCCCTTCAGATGCATTATTAAGTAAGTTGTAGTTTTGTTAGCCATTGTTGAATTGCCATTCCAAGCCATCCTGATCTTAAAGGTGAATTGCATATGTTTTTCTCTTTAGCCATGGTTAAAATATATTGTTTATTGTTTGTTTGATTGTTATATTGTTTTTTATTGCTAAACATACTACTTCCTATGACTATTTTGTCTGTTTGCACACGCACACGCACACGCACACGCGCACACACACACGCACACACACACACACACACGCACACGCACACTAAAATGGCCACCACTGGTGTACTTCATCTCCCAGAGTGCTTCACTCACTCACTTGTGGATTGTGCCACGTGGGTGGGGAGATGGGTGGAGCTATGGCTATAAAAGAAGTGCAAAACTTGCCCCAAACCCCAGTCTGCTGCTACAGAGGTGCTGTGAGCCAGTCCAACTCATGCTGACCTTAAAGGTGAATTGCATATGTTTTTTTCTTTAGCATGGTTGAAATATATTGTTTATTGTTGCTTTAATTGATTGTTACATTGTTTGTTTATTGCTAATTTGATGTCATTTGGATTGCTTGTTAACATTGTGTATTTGGGTAAATAATTCTGTTTGTGTTCTTATCCACAGACAACATGCTGATTGCCTCACTGTCACTTTTGATGTTGGGAAAATAAAATCACCCTGCACCTTGTCCTGCTGTGTGCCTGCCATCTTTCCTTGTGGTTTTATCTGGGTCCAGTGCTGAGGGGTCACATTGCCCTCACCTGTTCATAGGTGTGACACGCATTAACCGCTCATCCTGGCTGATATTTTACCACATGTTGAACAGAGTTGCTTTAACTTAAGAACACATAATTTGATAATTGTAAACCCAGTTCACCAATGTTTACACTGCAAAATGTATCACCAATGTATTTTACATGAAACAGAAGTTGGCGGGCTTGTAATCCTGCAGTGTGACTGAGCCAATCAGAGTTGGGCTGTGGTCAGGCTCTGTACCAGGTGCACTGAATCACTGATGAATGGAGATGGTGCAAGACAGTTGGCAGTATAGAGGGAACGTTTTTTAACATCCAATTCAACTTATCTTTGAAACCTGCTGAATGAAACCTCCAAAAGCCAAATCTGTGAGTTTAAAGGGAGGTTTACACAATCTGAAATATATTTTCAATGTTATGTAAAGGGAGGTATGAAGGTAATTTGAAGTGACGGCAATGTGTTGTGATTTGAAATGTATTCCTATCTTGTGTTTTAATTAAAGCCAACTGAGATGTTAGTTTTGGCCTTAAAGGGACACTCCACCGAAAACGGAAACAATGCTTATTTATTTTGCACATCTCGCACATCCGAAAACAGTTTAGCAGGCATTCATTTAGTTTGACACTTATTGAGTTGATTTGTGAAAGGTATAGTTTGGTTTATTTGAAGTGGGGTACTATGCGGTACTTGCATGCAGTCGGTGTACTGGGTAAAGCACTCTGGACGCATCACACACAGAGATAGAACTGTACTCTAACCACAACAGAGCTGTCTGCTGAGTGAAGTTGACCATGAGAAAAAACAAATACATAGAATGCTTCCATACTGCTCACCTGGTGTAATCAAACTCTCCACAAGCCCTGAGATGCCAAGTTGACTTGAAAATGTAATTTACACCCTGATTCTAGCTTAAATGTTCACTGTAGCAAGGTTGTACCTTAGTTGGTGTAATTCAGCCGCTAGCTCCAGTGCACATTGCCACACACACACACACACACACACACACACACACACACTACTATTACTACTGCTACTACTGCTTGAACCCGGTCAGGTCACCAAATCTCAACCAAACTTTGTGCACTTGTGCACATACCAACTCTGATTAAATGTGCAATTCAGTGTCTATATTATCTGACATACACCCCCCAAGTCACCGGAAGCTTGGACCCCGCATCGCCGCTTGCGGCTATATTTTATTTATATATCTTTTATTTTCTGCACTATGTTGTAATGGAGCCTACAGCACAATAATTTCACATATGATACTTGTACTACGGAGTGACAATAAAAATCTTGAATCTTGAATCTTGAATCTTGAATAAGAAGTAGGAAGATAACTTAAAGACAATCACAAAGTTGCAAAAGTGCAATCAAATCGAGTCAATATATACAATATGTACATGAGTGGTGAAGTGTTCTGTGGATGATAAATATGAATTTGCTAACAATATGCTAACAAACTACTGGCAAAGGAGAGCACATAATCGTGGATATCAATATGCTGTAGTGTCCATACTGCACCCACCATTCATAAGCATCAGAGACATATAATGGAGGAATTGTGACATCTCCATTCACTCCAATGGGCCAGTTTTTTTTTTACCTCACAAAAGTTCCCGGAACTAAGCTTCTGGATTTAGTAGCGCTGTCGAGCTGCAGCAAAATGGACTGTATGTGATGTCCTTTGAAAGGGTCGGACGTTTAAAGAATGAAATTGTATATTATCCGCTTTATTTCTCAGCGCACACAATTAACATCTGAAACTAACGTTAGTTCAGCGCGGTAGTAGCTTGATGGCTGACAGCTAACATTAGCAAACAACACACATGCAGTGATTTACTGTAGCTCAACACTCACCAGAAATATTAAGTGTCTAGCCAATCTGCTCCCACAATTGAGCCTTTCTGTCTCTGTTGCGATAGTTTCTCCATATGATGAGTTGCCAGAAAAGGAGCAACCGACACCAGCGTCTTTCTGAAAAGTTCAAATATTTTCAGCTGGAAGCGCTGGGAGTCGGGCGCACAAAAACGCCGGAGCGCTCTGAAAATAGCGCATTGGAAACAACTGAAAATAGACGCCGGAGCTGATGAAAGGACGCTAGGTGGACACGGGCCCATAAAAAGCCAATTGTGCAGTGGTTCTCAAAGTGGGGTCCGGGGACCCCCAGGGGTCCTTGAGGGGGTTACAAGGGGACCCCAGCAAAAAGGGTAATCATTTATTTGCACTAATTCCATCCGCGTAAGCAACACAATGACAGAATGCAGGACTAGCGTGGCAACGGGTTTCATACACTTTCTGTAATGAAACATCTCAAAGTAAAACATCGTATGAGGGACCCTGGCAAGGGAGCTGGAAGGTGGGTGCTGAGGGTGCTGCAGCACCCCCTGGTGGCAAGAGACGGGATTTTTTGAAATTGTTGGATTTGGCTGTCTTGTGTTTGTACCACCAACAAAATGCATTAACACATTGAATGCCAGCCATGTTTTCATTCCTGTAGGTAAGTTGTGCCAGGGGTGTTTTTGACGATTCTGGCTCATTTTAACACAGCCGAGGATTCTTTTCTGTTAAGAATTCATGAACACCAATCATCTAAAAATAACTAATAGAATGTGTGCTTTCTCTGTCTAAAAGAGTTAGTTTGCAGAGTTAGTAGTTATGTAGATATTAGCCGTTGAGTACAGCATGGTTTCAGCGTCTGGAAATTTATTCAGAGATAAATGGCTTTTTGTGAAACAGTCACTTTAACCATTCATTTTTGGCATCAGTAAGACCGTCAGACATTCTAAACAATAGTTTTGAACAGTAATTTCCTCCATAACAACAGGAAACACCCCTCTCATTCAAACTCCTCCCTCCGTGTGTCTTCTCCTCCTTCCTCCTGGCTCTAACAGCGGGCGTGTCAGAAGCGCGTTGCTGCTGCCTGCCTGCCTGTCTGCCTGTCGGGCAAGACGAGTCTGAAATGGATTACTGTAAAATCGCGTCGCCATTTCCTTGAATGGCTTGCTCCCGCGGTGTGTGTGTGTGTGTGTGTGTGTGTGTGTGTGTGTGTGTTCGCGCGTTGCTGCGCGGCTCTGGGGGGAAGGGATCTCTGTCCGTTCTGTGTGTGTGTGTCCGGGCTTCTGACTGTAAAATCGCCAAGCCATTTCCGCGGGAGGCGGCTGCTTTTGTGGCTTTTGGGTCCCGTGGCTGTGACTTCTCTCGGTCTCTGTCGCCACTTAGTGGTCGGTAAAATAGATTACACACATGCTCTTGCTCCAAATAGTTATCTCGAAGATGTAAAAGGGGTTGATTGATGTCCCACCGTCAAAAAAAAAAAATGTTTATGTAAGACGAGTTAGCTCGTCCTTGGCACTTAAGCGCTGGATTATGTAAGACGAGTTAGGTCGTCTCTGGCACTTAATGTGTTAAAAAACAGTTTGTGCTTCCCAGCTCTAATCTTATTTCATACGCTCTCTCTTCAAAAGTGTTTGATTTTCATCATAATCTGGTTTTCCATAATAATAATAATAAGTTCAGTGTTTATGCCTGTGTTGCTGTCTGTAGTGTAAAACGACTGAAGGGAGAGCAGGTGGTTACATGAATGTGAATGAAAAGGAGAAGATACTGAATAATGACATCACAACAGTATAATCCTAATGTTAATTTAAAATAAAATATTCTTCTAAAGTATGGATGAAAGTCCAAAAAACGTCAAATTTTCTTCGCCGCTGCCCTGTCGGGAAGCACAGAGAGTCCCTCCCTTACAGCACCCCCTACCTAAATGTACTTCCAGCGCCACTTGGACCCTGGGACAAAATCGTATCAAACGGGGGTCCGTGGTCCAATTTGTGTCAGTTTAGGGGGTCCTTGAAGTGATTGGGTTTGAGAAGCACTGCCCCTAGCGAGCCTACATGAAGTCCCTGTCAGCTGAGAGAGAGAGCCCAGACCCAAGAAGGGGAATGGACGTCAGATAACCGCTGCAACAGTTGCTCTGCCTCCGCTTCAGAGGAGAATTCCCAGCATAGTTTCTCATCACACTGAACACATGATAAGTATGAGCGCCTGCAGGTGCTCATACCCTCCTCCTCCGATGATGATGACTTAATGCAGCTATACAAATATGACTGGAGAGTTTAGACTCTCCCTCGTCTCAAGTATCCCTGCATCTTGGCTCATTACCAAACCACGTCAGTCATTTACAGGCAGCGCTGCTCACCCCTGTGCAGCATGCATCTTCCAGGCAGCACCATTCTTTATAGGGGGGTGGGAATCACCAGATGCCCACGATACGATACTAAAACGATACTTGAGTCACGATACGATAGTATTGCGATATCGCCGATATTGCGATATATTGAATATTGCGATATTTCGATATATTGTCTAACTCCTTTTCCTACCTTTTCCTTGACCTCACCGGAAGTAAAACATGCAGTGTTTTTTTGTTTTGTTTTGTTTTGGCCCCACACGTAGGCTACATTATTAAGCTTCTCTGGACTCAATACGCCACTGCAGGCGCGGACTGCGACATCGGGCGCTTCGGGCAGATGCCCGGTGGCCTGGCATGGCATGGCCTGCAAAAAAAGAAAAGAAAAACAAAACAACAACATTATATCGATACTTGGCATCCAAATATCGATACAATATCGTCAGGCAAAATATCGCGATACTATGGTGTATCGACCCATCCCCACCCCCCCCCCCACCCCTTTAGCCGCGTGTACTAGCCATCGACACAGACACAAACACTAATCACGTCGCCCTTCGCTGCACTTCCTGCCTCACGGCCAGTCAGTGACGGCGTTTCCACACACAAGTTACCTGCAGGAGCACGAACAAAACATGGGGGGGGCGACGTGTGTGTGTGCGCCGGGGGGGGAGACACACGGAAAAGACATGGACAAGCCAGAGCCAGCAGCGCAACCTGTCAAACAATAAGGGCTTCTTCTGGAAGGAGGAGGAGAGAGAGAGAGAGAGAGAGAGAGACGATGTGAAGAATGACTATTAATCATTCATTATCTTCCCAGCACTGTTAATGAGGTGACGACTCTTAAATAATTAGCAATGTGACTGAAGCATATTTCCATAGCAGAGCAGCCCGAGGACGTGGAGGGAGGAGGGCATCGGGGACGAGTGCGGGGAAGGGAATGTGGCGTGCAGCAGGCACCACAAAAAAGAACAGCCCCCCCCCCCCCCCACACACACCAGCTTAGCAAACAATCACTATCCTGATAGGGGGGCTCTGGGAGGCATGGAGAGAGAGAGAGAGAGATGAGAGAGAGAGAGAGAGAGAGAGAGAGAGAGAGAGATAATGAAGCTATACGCAATAGCGAGAGGAGGAGGATGATGCATGGGAGGAAATAACACATTGATAAAGAGTTATGTCTATATGGAGTGGGCGTTGGAGTTGTTCACCCCCGGCAGCTCGCTTTATCCGTCTGTCTCGTTTCAAGAGGGCCACAGGGCCAGGGCCCTTTAGGCTTTCCTAATGGGAGGAGTGTCGGCCCGGGCTAGCACCCTGGCCTGCAGTGGGTCTATTCATCTTACACAAAACACACAAAAGAGCAGACCATGAGCCACATTCTTGACATCCAACCTCATCACCCTCCCCTCCTCACCACCGCCCTCACCCCCCTCCTATAGCACCCCTCCCCCAACGCCTCCTCACACCAAGCCTGAGCAGGCAGGAGGAGCCGCTGTGCTACACTGACTGTGGAGCTGCTGGCTGGAGTTGTTTGGTGGAGGAGGAAGGGAGGGATGCAGGAGGAGGAGGGGAGAGAGAGGGGGCAGGGAGGGGAGAGAGGGGGCAGGGAGGGGAGAGAGAGGGGGCAGGGAGGGGAGGAGAGGGGGCAGGGAGGGGAGAGAGAGGGGGCAGGGAGGGGAGAGAGGGGGCAGGGAGGAGAGAGAGGGCAGGGAGGGGAGAGAGGGGGCAGGGAGGAGAGAGAGGGCAGGGAGGGGAGAGAGAGGGGGCAAGGAGGGGAGAGAGGGGGCAGGGAGGAGAGAGAGGGGGCAGGGAGGAGAGAGAGGGGGCAGGGAGGAGAGAGAGGGGGCAGGGAGGAGAGAGAGGGGGCAGGGAGGAGAGAGAGGGGGCAGGGAGGGGAGAGAGGGGGCAGGGAGGAGAGAGGGGGCAGGGAGGGGAGAGAGGGGGCAGGGAGGAGAGAGAGAGGGGGCAGGGAGGAGAGAGAGAGGGGGCAGGGAGGGGAGAGAGGGGCAGGGAGGAGAGAGAGAGGGGGCAGGGAGGAGAGAGAGAGGGGGCAGGGAGGAGAGAGAGAGAGGGCAGGGAGGAGAGAGAGAGGGGGCAGGGAGGGGAGAGAGGGGGCAGGGAGGAGAGAGAGAGGGGGCAGGGAGGAGAGAGAGGGGGCAGGGAGGAGAGAGAGAGAGGGCAGGGAGGAGAGAGAGAGGGGGCAGGGGAGGAGAGAGAGAGGGGGCAGGGAGGAGAGAGAGAGGGGCAGGGAGGAGAGAGAGAGGGGGCAGGGAGGAGAGATGAGGAGAGGGCAGGGAGGAGAGAGAGAGAGGGGCAGGGAGGAGAGAGAGAGGGGGCAGGGAGGGAGAGAGGGGGGGCAGGGAGGAGAGAGAGAGGGGGCAGGGAGGAGAGATGAGAGGGGGGCAGGGAGGAGAGAGAGAGAGGGCAGGGAGGAGAGAGAGAGGGGGCAGGGAGGAGAGAGAGGGGGCAAGGGAGGAGAGAGAGAGGGAGCAGGAGGGAGAGAGAGGGGGCAGGGATGTTTTCTCTTCAGTCAGCTAATTGACTCACAGATGTCAGGAGGAGTCGGGTGGGTGTGTGGTGGAGGGGGGGGGGGGGGGGGGCGGAGCACCCGGTGACACCTTTTTCCCCTCCACCTCCACCACCACCACCACCAACAACAAACAACACACACACACACGCACACACACACACACAGACAAAGACAAAGACACACATGCACTTTGACCCCCACATATCGCATGGCTTTACTGTCCCGTTCAGCCATCCTCCCCCTAGTTAATCTCTCTCTCTCATCTCTCTCTCTCTCTCTCTCTCTCTCTCTCTCTCTCTCTCTCTGCCTCTCTCTCTCTGCCTCTCTCTCTCTCTCTCTCTCTCTCTCTCTCTCTCTCTCAATTTCAATTCAATTCAATTTCAAATAGCTGTATTATTGGCATGAAAAGACAGTGCTTA